>NW_027254919.1:1857500-1862500 GCF_044704955.1 Pristiophorus japonicus | reverse complement strand
TGTAATGGTGAGCACTCTGGACTCTGAATCCAGCGATCCGAGTTCAAATCTCGGTGGAACCTGAATGTTTGTTGTCCCAGCTGCTGAAAATTTGGACCAAGCATGTCGAAGGCTGCTGTTTGGCAGTTTTGTTGCCTTTGTCATTGATGCTTGATCTGCAAGTCGAGTTTTCAAATCGTGTGTTCAACCGGCAGTGAGCTGTTCCAATCAGCAGAGCAGAAATTAGTTTGTTGTTCAATGCTGCCTTTGCCTGCACAATGTGTGCTGAGATTATCTGTGCAATATGCACTCCGCAGCATGAATAAACGCAATGCCTTTTGAAATGCATGGATTGCACTCAACAAAACGTTGCATTTTCTTTTCATGCCAAGCATTTTGCATGAATGCATTGCAATGCTAACACACGTTTTACCTGGCAAGACTGAAGTACAATCTGTGCTGAACAGTTTGAAACAGAAACAGCTATTTGAGAACCCATAGCCTCAACGGCATCTGTGTGATTTGCTCTGCATCGATAATTAACAGACCGTAAATAGGTGAAACTGACGCTGTGAATGCAAAAATATCAATCCAAAGTGTAATGTTGGAGTTGATTTTGTAGATTTTGAGGAATGTTTCAAATGGGCGACCGTAGTTGATTCCATGGTGAAATGGTGAGCACTCTGGACTCTAAACTCTAGCAATCCTGGTTCAAATCTCAGGGGAGCCTGAATGCTTGTTGTCCCAGCTGCTGGAAATTCAGGTCAAACAAGTAAAAAACTGCAGGTTTGCAGTTTTGTTGCCTTTGACATTGATGCTTGATCTGCAAGTCGAGTTTTCAAATCGTGTGTTCAACCGGCAGTTCCCTGTTCCAATCAGCAGAGGAAAAATTAGTTTGCTGTTTCATGCTGCATAATGTGTGCTGAGATTATCTGTGCAATATGCATTCCTCAGGATGAATAAATGCAACGCCTTTTGAAATGCATGCAGTACATGGTTTGCACTCAACAAAACGTTGCATTTTCTTTTCATGCCAAGCATCATGCATGAATGCATTGCAATGCCAACGCACGTTTTACCTGGCAAGACTGAAGTACAATCTGTGCTGAACAGTGTGAAACAGAAACAGATATTATGAGAAGCCATTGCCTCAACGGCATCTGTGTGAATTGCTCTGCATCGATAATTAACAGACCGTAAATCGGTGAAACTGACGCTGTGAATGCAAAAAGGACAATCCAAAGTGTAATGTTGGAATTGATTTGGCAGATTTTGAGAAAGCTTTCAAATGTTTTGGCATAGTTGGTTCCATGGTGTAATGGTGAGCACTCTGGACTCTGAATCCAGCGATCCGAGTTCAAATCTCGGTGGAACCTGAATGTTTGTTGTCCCAGCTGCTGAAAATTTGGACCAAGCATGTAGAAGGCTGCTGTTTGGCAGTTTTGTTGCCTTTGTCATTGATGCTTGATCTGCAAGTCGAGTTTTCAAATCGTGTGTTCAACCGGCAGTTACCTGTTCCAGTCAGCAGAGTAGAAATTAGTTTGCTGTTTTATGCTGCCTTTGCCTGCACAATGTGTGCTGAGATTATCTGTGCAATATGCACTCCGCAGCATGAATAAACGCAATGCCTTTTGAAATGCATGGATTGCACTCAACAAAACGTTGCATTTTATTTTCATGCCAAGCATTTTGCATGAATGCATTGCAATGCTAACACACGTTTTACCTGGCAAGACTGAATTACAATCTGTGCTGAACAGTTTGAAACAGAAACAGCTATTTGAGAACCCATAGCCTCAACGGCATCTGTGTGATTTGCTCTGCATCGATAATTAACAGACCGTAAATAGGTGAAACTGACGCTGTGAATGCAAAAATATCAATCCAAAGTGTAATGTTGGAGTTGATTTTGTAGATTTTGAGGAATGTTTCAAATGGGCGACCGTAGTTGATTCCATGGTGAAATGGTGAGCACTCTGGACTCTAAACTCTAGCAATCCTGGTTCAAATCTCAGGGGAGCCTGAATGCTTGTTGTCCCAGCTGCTGGAAATTCAGGTCAAACAAGTAAAAAACTGCAGGTTTGCAGATTTGTTGCTTTTGACATTGATGCTTGATCTGCAAGTCGAGTTTTCAAATCGTGTGTTCAACCGGCAGTTCCCTGTTCCAATCAGCAGAGGAAAAATTAGTTTGCTGTTTCATGCTGCATAATGTGTGCTGAGATTATCTGTGCAATATGCATTCCTCAGGATGAATAAATGCAACGCCTTTTGAAATGCATGCAGTACATGGTTTGCACTCAACAAAACGTTGCATTTTCTTTTCATGCCAAGCATGATGCATGAATGCATTGCAATGCCAACGCACGTTTTACCTGGCAAGACTGAAGTACAATCTGTGCTGAACAGTGTGAAACAGAAACAGATATTATGAGAAGCCATTGCCTCAACGGCATCTGTGTGAATTGCTCTGCATCGATAATTAACAGACCGTAAATCGGTGAAACTGACGCTGTGAATGGAAAAAGGACAATCCAAAGTGTAATGTTGGAATTGATTTGGCAGATTTTGAGAAAGCTTTCAAATGTTTTGGCATAGTTGGTTCCATGGTGTAATGGTGAGCACTCTGGACTCTGAATCCAGCGATCTGAGTTCAGATCTTGGTGAAACCTGAATATTTGTTGTCCCAGCTGCTGAAAATTTGGACCAAGCATGTCGAAGGCTGCTCTTTGGCAGTTTTGTTGCCTTTATCATTGATGCTTGATCTGCAAGTCGAGTTTTCAAATCGTGTGTTCAACCGGCAGTTACCTGTTCCAATCAGCAGAGTAGAAATTAGTTTGCTGTTTTATGCTGCCTTTGCCTGCACAATGTGTGCTGAGATTATCTGTGCAATATGCACTCCGCAGCATGAATAAACGCAATGCCTTTTGAAATGCATGGATTGCACTCAACAAAACGTTGCATTTTCTTTTCATGCCAAGCATTTTGCATGAATGCATTGCAATGCTAACACACATTTTACCTGGCAAGACTGAAGTACAATCTGTGCTGAACAGTTTGAAACAGAAACAGCTATTTGAGAACCCATAGCCTCAACGGCATCTGTGTTATTTGCTCTGCATCAATAATTAACAGACCGTAAATAGGTGAAACTGACGCTGTGAATGCAAAAATATCAATCCAAAGTGTAATGTTGGAGTTGATTTTGTAGATTTTGAGGAATGTTTAAAATGGGCGACCGTAGTTGATTCCATGGTGAAATGGTGAGCACTCTGGACTCTAAACTCTAGCAATCCTGGTTCAAATCTCAGGGGAGCCTGAATGCTTGTTGTCCCAGCTGCTGGAAATTCAGGTCAAACAAGTAAAAAACTGCAGGTTTGCAGATTTGTTGCTTTTGACATTGATGCTTGATCTGCAAGTCGAGTTTTCAAATCGTGTGTTCAACCGGCAGTTCCCTGTTCCAATCAGCAGAGGAAAAATTAGTTTGCTGTTTCATGCTGCATAATGTGTGCTGAGATTATCTGTGCAATATGCATTCCTCAGGATGAATAAATGCAACGCCTTTTGAAATGCATGCAGTACATGGTTTGCACTCAACAAAACGTTGCATTTTCTTTTCATGCCAAGCATCATGCATGAATGCATTGCAATGCCAACGCACGTTTTACCTGGCAAGACTGAAGTACAATCTGTGCTGAACAGTGTGAAACAGAAACAGATATTATGAGAAGCCATTGCCTCAACGGCATCTGTGTGAATTGCTCTGCATCGATAATTAACAGACCGTAAATCGGTGAAACTGACGCTGTGAATGCAAAAAGGACAATCCAAAGTGTAATGTTGGAATTGATTTGGCAGATTTTGAGAAAGCTTTCAAATGTTTTGGCATAGTTGGTTCCATGGTGTAATGGTGAGCACTCTGGACTCTGAATCCAGCGATCCGAGTTCAAATCTCGGTGGAACCTGAATGTTTGTTGTCCCAGCTGCTGAAAATTTGGACCAAGCATGTCGAAGGCTGCTGTTTGGCAGTTTTGTTGCCTTTGTCATTGATGCTTGATCTGCAAGTCGAGTTTTCAAATCGTGTGTTCAACCGGCAGTGAGCTGTTCCAATCAGCAGAGCAGAAATTAGTTTGTTGTTCAATGCTGCCTTTGCCTGCACAATGTGTGCTGAGATTATCTGTGCAATATGCACTCCGCAGCATGAATAAACGCAATGCCTTTTGAAATGCATGGATTGCACTCAACAAAACGTTGCATTTTCTTTTCATGCCAAGCATTTTGCATGAATGCATTGCAATGCTAACACACGTTTTACCTGGCAAGACTGAAGTACAATCTGTGCTGAACAGTTTGAAACAGAAACAGCTATTTGAGAACCCATAGCCTCAACGGCATCTGTGTGATTTGCTCTGCATCGATAATTAACAGACCGTAAATAGGTGAAACTGACGCTGTGAATGCAAAAATATCAATCCAAAGTGTAATGTTGGAGTTGATTTTGTAGATCTTGAGGAATGTTTCAAATGGGCGACCGTAGTTGATTCCATGGTGAAATGGTGAGCACTCTGGACTCTAAACTCTAGCAATCCTGGTTCAAATCTCAGGGGAGCCTGAATGCTTGTTGTCCCAGCTGCTGGAAATTCAGGTCAACCAAGTAAAAAACTGCAGGTTTGCAGATTTGTTGCTTTTGACATTGATGCTTGATCTGCAAGTCGAGTTTTCAAATCGTGTGTTCAACCGGCAGTTCCCTGTTCCAATCTGCAGAGGAAAAATTAGTTTGCTGTTTCATGCTGCATAATGTGTGCTGAGATTATCTGTGCAATATGCATTCCTCAGGATGAATAAATGCAACGCCTTTTGAAATGCATGCAGTACATGGTTTGCACTCAACAAAACGTTGCATTTTCTTTTCATGCCAAGCATCATGCATGAATGCATTGCAATGCCAACACACGTTTTACCTGGCAAGACTGAAGTACAATCTGTGATGAACAGTGTGAAACAGAAACAGATATTATGAGAAG
>NW_027254919.1:1850000-1852500 GCF_044704955.1 Pristiophorus japonicus | reverse complement strand
GCAACGCCTTTTGAAATGCACGCAGAGCATGGATTGCACTCAACAAAAAGTTGCATTTTCTTTTCATGCCAAGCATTTTGCATGAATGCATTGCAATGCCAACGCACATTTACCTGGCAAGACTGAAGTACAAGCTGTGATGAACAGTGTGAAACAGAAACAGCTATTTGAGAAGCCATTGCCTCAACGGCATCTGTGTGAATTGCTCTGCATCGATAATTAACAGAGCGTAAAGAGGTGAAACTGACGCAGTGAATGCAAAAAGGACAATCCAAAGTGTAATGTTGGAATTGATTTGGCAGATTTTGAGAAAGCTTTCAAATGTTTTGGCATAGTTGGTTCCATGGTGTAATGGTGAGCACTCTGGACTCTGAATCCAGCGATCCGAGTTCAAATCTCGGTGGAACCTGAATGTTTGTTGTCCCAGCTGCTGAAAATTTGGACCAAGCATGTCGAAGGCTGCTGTTTGGCAGTTTTGTTGCCTTTGTCATTGATGCTTAATCTGCAAGTCGAGTTTTCAAATCGTGTGTTCAACCGGCAGTGAGCTGTTCCAATCAGCAGAGCAGAAATTAGTTTGTTGTTTAATGCTGCCTTTGCCTGCACAATGTGTGCTGAGATTATCTGTGCAATATGCACTCCGCAGCATGAATAAACGCAATGCCTTTTGAAATGCATGGATTGCACTCAACAAAACGTTGCATTTTCTTTTCATGCCAAGCATTTTGCATGAATGCATTGCAATGCTAACACACGTTTTACCTGGCAAGACTGAAGTACAATCTGTGCTGAACAGTTTGAAACAGAAACAGCTATTTGAGAACCCATAGCCTCAACGGCATCTGTGTGAATTGCTCTGCATCGATAATTAACAGACCGTAAATAGGTGAAACTGACGCTGTGAATGCAAAAATTTCAATCCAAAGTGTAATGTTGGAGTTGATTTTGTACATTTTGAGGAATGTTTCAAATGGGCGATCGTAGTTGATTCCATGGTGAAATGGTGATCACTCTGGACTCTAAACTCTAGCAATCCTCGTTCAAATCTCAGGGGAGCCTGAATGTTTGTTGTCCCAGCTGCTGGAAATTCAGGTCAAACAAGTAAAAAACTGCAGGTTTGCAGTTTTGTTGCCTTTGACATTGATGCTTGATCTGCAAGTCGAGTTTTCAAATCGTGTGTTCAACCGGCAGTTACCTGTTCCAATCAGCAGAGTAGAAATTAGTTTGCTGTTTTATGCTGCCTTTGCCTGCACAATGTGTGCTGAGATTATCTGTGCAATATGCACTCCGCAGCATGAATAAACGCAATGCCTTTTGAAATGCATGGATTGCACTCAACAAAACGTTGCATTTTCTTTTCATGCCAAGCATTTTGCATGAATGCATTGCAATGCTAACACACGTTTTACCTGGCAAGACTGAAGTACAATCTGTGCTGAACAGTTTGAAACAGAAACAGCTATTTGAGAACCCATAGCCTCAACGGCATCTGTGTGAATTGCTCTGCATCGATAATTAACAGACCGTAAATAGGTGAAACTGACGCTGTGAATGCAAAAATTTCAATCCAAAGTGTAATGTTGGAGTTGATTTTGTACATTTTGAGGAATGTTTCAAATGGGCGATCGTAGTTGATTCCATGGTGAAATGGTGATCACTCTGGACTCTAAACTCTAGCAATCCTCGTTCAAATCTCAGGGGAGCCTGAATGTTTGTTGTCCCAGCTGCTGGAAATTCAGGTCAAACAAGTAAAAAACTGCAGGTTTGCAGTTTTGTTGCCTTTGACATTGATGCTTGATCTGCAAGTCGAGTTTTCAAATCGTGTGTTCAACCGGCAGTTCCCTGTTCCAATCAGCAGAGGAAAAATTAGTTTGCTGTTTCATGCTGCATAATGTGTGCTGAGATTATCTGTGCAATATGCATTCCTCAGGATGAATAAATGCAACGCCTTTTGAAATGCATGCAGTACATGGTTTGCACTCAACAAAACGTTGCATTTTCTTTTCATGCCAAGCATTTTGCATGAATGCATTGCAATGCCAACGCACGTTTTACCTACCAAGACTGAAGTACAATCTGTGCTGAACAGTGTGAAACAGAAACAGATATTTGAGAAGCCATTGCCTCAACGGCATCTGTGTGAATTGCTCTGCATCGATAATTAACAGAGCGTAAAGAGGTGAAACTGACGCTGTGAATGCAAAAAGGACAATCCAAAGTGTAATGTTGGAATTGATTTGGCAGATTTTGAGAAAGCTTTCAAATGTTTTGGCATAGTTGGTTCCATGGTGTAATGGTGAGCACTCTGGACTTTGAATGCAGCGATCTGAGTTCAAATCTCGGTGGAACCTGAATGTTTGTTGTCCCAGCTGCTGAAAATTTGCACCAAGCATGTAGAAGGCTGCTGTTTGGTAGTTGTGTTGCCTTTGTCATTGATGATTGATCTCCAAGTCTAGTTTTCAACCGGCAGTTAGCTGTTCCAATCAGCAGACTAGAAATTAGT
>NW_027254919.1:1832500-1845000 GCF_044704955.1 Pristiophorus japonicus | reverse complement strand
GAGTTCAAATCTCGGTGGAACCTGAATGTTTGTTGTCCCAGCTGCTGAAAATTTGGACCAAGCATGTCGAAGGCTGCTGTTTGGCAGTTTTGTTGCCTTTGTCATTGATGCTTAATCTGCAAGTCGAGTTTTCAAATCGTGTGTTCAACCGGCAGTGAGCTGTTCCAATCAGCAGAGCAGAAATTAGTTTGTTGTTTAATGCTGCCTTTGCCTGCTCAATGTGTGCTGAGATTATCTGTGCAATATGCACTCCGCAGCATGAATAAACGCAATGCCTTTTGAAATGCATGGATTGCACTCAACAAAACGTTGCATTTTCTTTTCATGCCAAGCATTTTGCATGAATGCATTGCAATGCTAACACACGTTTTACCTGGCAAGACTGAAGTACAATCTGTGCTGAACAGTTTGAAACAGAAACAGCTATTTGAGAACCCATAGCCTCAACGGCATCTGTGTGATTTGCTCTGCATCGATAATTAACAGACCGTAAATAGGTGAAACTGACGCTGTGAATGCAAAAATATCAATCCAAAGTGTAATGTTGGAGTTGATTTTGTAGATTTTGAGGAATGTTTCAAATGGGCGACCGTAGTTGATTCCATGGTGAAATGGTGAGCACTCTGGACTCTAAACTCTAGCAATCCTGGTTCAAATCTCAGGGGAGCCTGAATGCTTGTTGTCCCAGCTGCTGGAAATTCAGGTCAAACAAGTAAAAAACTGCAGGTTTGCAGATTTGTTGCTTTTGACATTGATGCTTGATCTGCAAGTCGAGTTTTCAAATCGTGTGTTCAACCGGCAGTTCCCTGTTCCAATCAGCAGAGGAAAAATTAGTTTGCTGTTTCATGCTGCATAATGTGTGCTGAGATTATCTGTGCAATATGCATTCCTCAGGATGAATAAATGCAACGCCTTTTGAAATGCATGCAGTACATGGTTTGCACTCAACAAAACGTTGCATTTTCTTTTCATGCCAAGCATGATGCATGAATGCATTGCAATGCCAACGCACGTTTTACCTGGCAAGACTGAAGTACAATCTGTGCTGAACAGTGTGAAACAGAAACAGATATTATGAGAAGCCATTGCCTCAACGGCATCTGTGTGAATTGCTCTGCATCGATAATTAACAGACCGTAAATCGGTGAAACTGACGCTGTGAATGGAAAAAGGACAATCCAAAGTGTAATGTTGGAATTGATTTGGCAGATTTTGAGAAAGCTTTCAAATGTTTTGGCATAGTTGGTTCCATGGTGTAATGGTGAGCACTCTGGACTCTGAATCCAGCGATCCGAGTTCAAATCTCGGTGGAACCTGAATGTTTGTTGTCCCAGCTGCTGAAAATTTGGACCAAGCATGTCGAAGGCTGCTGTTTGGCAGTTTTGTTGCCTTTGTCATTGATGCTTGATCTGCAAGTCGAGTTTTCAAATCGTGTGTTCAACCGGCAGTGAGCTGTTCCAATCAGCAGAGCAGAAATTAGTTTGTTGTTCAATGCTGCCTTTGCCTGCACAATGTGTGCTGAGATTATCTGTGCAATATGCACTCCGCAGCATGAATAAACGCAATGCCTTTTGAAATGCATGGATTGCACTCAACAAAACGTTGCATTTTCTTTTCATGCCAAGCATTTTGCATGAATGCATTGCAATGCTAACACACGTTTTACCTGGCAAGACTGAAGTACAATCTGTGCTGAACAGTTTGAAACAGAAACAGCTATTTGAGAACCCATAGCCTCAACGGCATCTGTGTGAATTGCTCTGCATCGATAATTAACAGACCGTAAATAGGTGAAACTGACGCTGTGAATGCAAAAATTTCAATCCAAAGTGTAATGTTGGAGTTGATTTTGTACATTTTGAGGAATGTTTCAAATGGGCGATCGTAGTTGATTCCATGGTGAAATGGTGATCACTCTGGACTCTAAACTCTAGCAATCCTCGTTCAAATCTCAGGGGAGCCTGAATGTTTGTTGTCCCAGCTGCTGGAAATTCAGGTCAAACAAGTAAAAAACTGCAGGTTTGCAGTTTTGTTGCCTTTGACATTGATGCTTGATCTGCAAGTCGAGTTTTCAAATCGTGTGTTCAACCGGCAGTTCCCTGTTCCAATCAGCAGAGGAAAAATTAGTTTGCTGTTTCATGCTGCATAATGTGTGCTGAGATTATCTGTGCAATATGCATTCCTCAGGATGAATAAATGCAACGCCTTTTGAAATGCATGCAGTACATGGTTTGCACTCAACAAAACGTTGCATTTTCTTTTCATGCCAAGCATTTTGCATGAATGCATTGCAATGCCAACGCACGTTTTACCTACCAAGACTGAAGTACAATCTGTGCTGAACAGTGTGAAACAGAAACAGATATTTGAGAAGCCATTGCCTCAACGGCATCTGTGTGAATTGCTCTGCATCGATAATTAACAGAGCGTAAAGAGGTGAAACTGACGCTGTGAATGCAAAAAGGACAATCCAAAGTGTAATGTTGGAATTGATTTGGCAGATTTTGAGAAAGCTTTCAAATGTTTTGGCATAGTTGGTTCCATGGTGTAATGGTGAGCACTCTGGACTTTGAATGCAGCGATCTGAGTTCAAATCTCGGTGGAACCTGAATGTTTGTTGTCCCAGCTGCTGAAAATTTGCACCAAGCATGTAGAAGGCTGCTGTTTGGTAGTTGTGTTGCCTTTGTCATTGATGATTGATCTCCAAGTCTAGTTTTCAACCGGCAGTTAGCTGTTCCAATCAGCAGACTAGAAATTAGTTTGCTGTTGAATGCTGCCTTTGCCTGCTCAATGTGTGCTGAGATTATCTGTGCAATATGCACTCCGCAGCATGAATAAACGCAATGCCTTTTGAAATGCATGGATTGCACTCAACAAAACGTTGCATTTTCTTTTCATGCCAAGCATTTTGCATGAATGCATTGCAATGCTAACACACGTTTTACCTGGCAAGACTGAATTACAATCTGTGCTGAACAGTTTGAAACAGAAACAGCTATTTGAGAACCCATAGCCTCAACGGCATCTGTGTGAATTGCTCTGCATCGATAATTAACAGACCGTAAATAGGTGAAACTGACACTGTGAATGCAAAAATATCAATCCAAAGTGTAATGTTGGAGTTGATTTTGTAGATTTTGAGGAATGTTTCATATGGGCGACCGTAGTTGTTTCCATGGTGAAATGGTGAGCACTCTGGACTCTAAACTCTAGCAATCCTGGTTCAAATCTCAGGGGAGCCTGAATGCTTGTTGTCCCAGCTGCTGGAAATTCAGGTCAAACAAGTAAAAAACTGCAGGTTTGCAGTTTTGTTGCATTTGACATTGATGGCTTGATCTGCAAGTCGAGTTTTCAAATCGTGTGTTCAACCGGCAGTTCCCTGTTCCAATCAGCAGAGGAAAAATTAGTTTGCTGTTTCATGCTGCATAATGTGTGCTGAGATTATCTGTGCAATATGCATTCCTCAGGATGAATAAATGCAACGCCTTTTGAAATGCATGCAGTACATGGTTTGCACTCAACAAAACGTTGCATTTTCTTTTCATGCCAAGCATTTTGCATGAATGCATTGCAATGCCAACGCACGTTTTACCTGCCAAGACTGAAGTACAATCTGTGCTGAACAGTGTGAAACAGAAACAGATATTATGAGAAGCCATTGCCTCAACGGCATCTGTGTGAATTGCTCTGCATTGATAATTAACAGACCGTAAAGAGGTGAAACTGATGCTGTGAATGCAAAAAGGACAATCCAAAGTGTAATGTTGGAATTGATTTGGCAGATTTTGAGAAAGCTTTCAAATATTTTGGCATAGTTGGTTCCATGGTGTAATGGTGAGCACTCTGGACTTTGAATCCAGCGATCCGAGTTCAAATCTCGGTGGAACCTGAATGTTTGTTGTCCCAACTGCTGAAAATTTGGACCAAGCATGTAGAAGGCTGCTATTTGGCAGTTTTGTTGACTTTGTCATTGATGCTTGATCTGCAAGTCGAGTTTTCAAATCGTGTGTTCAACCGGCAGTTACCTGTTCCAATCAGCAGAGCAGAAATTAGTTTGCTGTTTCATGCTACCTTTGCCTGCACAATGTGTGCTGAGATTATCTGTGCAATATGCACTTCGCAAGAGGAATAAAAGCAACGCCTTTTGAAATGCACGCAGAGCATGGATTGCACTCAACAAAAAGTTGCATTTTCTTTTCATGCCAAGCATTTTGCATGAATGCATTGCAATGCCAACGCACATTTACCTGGCAAGACTGAAGTACAAGCTGTGATGAACAGTGTGAAACAGAAACAGCTATTTGAGAAGCCATTGCCTCAACGGCATCTGTGTGAATTGCTCTGCATCGATAATTAACAGACCGTAAATCGGTGAAACTGACGCTGTGAATGCAAAAAGGACAATCCAAAGTGTAATGTTGGAATTGATTTGGAAGATTTTGAGAAAGCTTTCAAATGTTTTGGCATAGTTGGTTCCATGGTGTAATGGTGAGCACTCTGGACTCTGAATCCAGCGATCCGAGTTCAAATCTCGGTGGAACCTGAATGTTTGTTGTCCCAGCTGCTGAAAATTTGGACCAAGCATGTCGAAGGCTGCTGTTTGGCAGTTTTGTTGCCTTTGTCATTGATGCTTAATCTGCAAGTCGAGTTTTCAAATCGTGTGTTCAACCGGCAGTGAGCTGTTCCAATCAGCAGAGCAGAAATTAGTTTGTTGTTTAATGCTGCCTTTGCCTGCACAATGTGTGCTGAGATTATCTGTGCAATATGCACTCCGCAGCATGAATAAACGCAATGCCTTTTGAAATGCATGGATTGCACTCAACAAAACGTTGCATTTTCTTTTCATGCCAAGCATTTTGCATGAATGCATTGCAATGCTAACACACGTTTTACCTGGCAAGACTGAAGTACAATCTGTGCTGAACAGTTTGAAACAGAAACAGCTATTTGAGAACCCATAGCCTCAACGGCATCTGTGTGATTTGCTCTGCATCGATAATTAACAGACCGTAAATAGGTGAAACTGACGCTGTGAATGCAAAAATATCAATCCAAAGTGTAATGTTGGAGTTGATTTTGTAGATTTTGAGGAATGTTTCAAATGGGCGACCGTAGTTGATTCCATGGTGAAATGGTGAGCACTCTGGACTCTAAACTCTAGCAATCCTGGTTCAAATCTCAGGGGAGCCTGAATGCTTGTTGTCCCAGCTGCTGGAAATTCAGGTCAAACAAGTAAAAAACTGCAGGTTTGCAGTTTTGTTGCCATGACATTGATGCTTGATCTGCAAGTCGAGTTTTCAAATCGTGTGTTCAACCGGCAGTTCCCTGTTCCAATCAGCAGAGGAAAAATTAGTTTGCTGTTTCATGCTGCATAATGTGTGCTGAGATTATCTGTGCAATATGCATTCCTCAGGATGAATAAATGCAACGCCTTTTGAAATGCATGCAGTACATGGTTTGCACTCAACAAAACGTTGCATTTTCTTTTCATGCCAAGCATCATGCATGAATGCATTGCAATGCCAACGCACGTTTTACCTGGCAAGACTGAAGTACAATCTGTGCTGAACAGTGTGAAACAGAAACAGATATTATGAGAAGCCATTGCCTCAACGGCATCTGTGTGAATTGCTCTGCATCGATAATTAACAGACCGTAAATCGGTGAAACTGACGCTGTGAATGCAAAAAGGACAATCCAAAGTGTAATTTTGGAATTGATTTGGCAGATTTTGAGAAAGCTTTCAAATGTTTTGGCATAGTTGGTTCCATGGTGTAATGGTGAGCACTCTGGACTCTGAATCCAGCGATCCGAGTTCAAATCTCGGTGGAACCTGAATGTTTGTTGTCCCAGCTGCTGAAAATTTGGACCAAGCATGTAGAAGGCTGCTGTTTGGCAGTTTTGTTGCCTTTGTCATTGATGCTTGATCTGCAAGTCGAGTTTTCAAATCGTGTGTTCAACCGGCAGTTACCTGTTCCAATCAGCAGAGTAGAAATTAGTTTGCTGTTTAATGCTGCCTTTGCCTGCACAATGTGTGCTGAGATTATCTGTGCAATATGCACTCCGCAGCATGAATAAACGCAATGCCTTTTGAAATGCATGGATTGCACTCAACAAAACGTTGCATTTTCTTTTCATGCCAAGCATTTTGCATGAATGCATTGCAATGCTAACACACGTTTTACCTGGCAAGACTGAAGTACAATCTGTGCTGAACAGTTTGAAACAGAAACAGCTATTTGAGAACCCATAGCCTCAACGGCATCTGTGTGATTTGCTCTGCATCGATAATTAACAGACCGTAAATAGGTGAAACTGACGCTGTGAATGCAAAAATATCAATCCAAAGTGTAATGTTGGAGTTGATTTTGTAGATTTTGAGGAATGTTTCAAATGGGCGACCGTAGTTGATTCCATGGTGAAATGGTGAGCACTCTGGACTCTAAACTCTAGCAATCCTGGTTCAAATCTCAGGGGAGCCTGAATGCTTGTTGTCCCAGCTGCTGGAAATTCAGGTCAAACAAGTAAAAAACTGCAGGTTTGCAGATTTGTTGCTTTTGACATTGATGCTTGATCTGCAAGTCGAGTTTTCAAATCGTGTGTTCAACCGGCAGTTCCCTGTTCCAATCTGCAGAGGAAAAATTAGTTTGCTGTTTCATGCTGCATAATGTGTGCTGAGATTATCTGTGCAATATGCATTCCTCAGGATGAATAAATGCAACGCCTTTTGAAATGCATGCAGTACATGGTTTGCACTCAACAAAACGTTGCATTTTCTTTTCATGCCAAGCATCATGCATGAATGCATTGCAATGCCAACGCACGTTTTACCTGGCAAGACTGAAGTACAATCTGTGCTGAACAGTGTGAAACAGAAACAGATATTATGAGAAGCCATTGCCTCAACGGCATCTGTGTGAATTGCTCTGCATCGATAATTAACAGACCGTAAATCGGTGAAACTGACGCTGTGAATGCAAAAAGGACAATCCAAAGTGTAATGTTGGAATTGATTTGGAAGATTTTGAGAAAGCTTTCAAATGTTTTGGCATAGTTGGTTCCATGGTGTAATGGTGAGCACTCTGGACTCTGAATCCAGCGATCCGAGTTCAAATCTCGGTGGAACCTGAATGTTTGTTGTCCCAGCTGCTGAAAATTTGGACCAAGCATGTCGAAGGCTGCTGTTTGGCAGTTTTGTTGCCTTTGTCATTGATGCTTAATCTGCAAGTCGAGTTTTCAAATCGTGTGTTCAACCGGCAGTGAGCTGTTCCAATCAGCAGAGCAGAAATTAGTTTGTTGTTTAATGCTGCCTTTGCCTGCACAATGTGTGCTGAGATTATCTGTGCAATATGCACTCCGCAGCATGAATAAACGCAATGCCTTTTGAAATGCATGGATTGCACTCAACAAAACGTTGCATTTTCTTTTCATGCCAAGCATTTTGCATGAATGCATTGCAATGCTAACACACGTTTTACCTGGCAAGACTGAAGTACAATCTGTGCTGAACAGTTTGAAACAGAAACAGCTATTTGAGAACCCATAGCCTCAACGGCATCTGTGTGATTTGCTCTGCATCGATAATTAACAGACCGTAAATAGGTGAAACTGACGCTGTGAATGCAAAAATATCAATCCAAAGTGTAATGTTGGAGTTGATTTTGTAGATTTTGAGGAATGTTTCAAATGGGTGACCGTAGTTGATTCCATGGTGAAATGGTGAGCACTCTGGACTCTAAACTCTAGCAATCCTGGTTCAAATCTCAGGGGAGCCTGAATGGTTGTTGTCCCAGCTGCTGGAAATTCAGGTCAAACAAGTAAAAAACTGCAGGTTTGCAGTTTTGTTGCCTTTGACATTGATGCTTGATCTGCAAGTCGAGTTTTCAAATCGTGTGTTCAACCGGCAGTTCCCTGTTCCAATCAGCAGAGGAAAAATTAGTTTGCTGTTTCATGCTGCATAATGTGTGCTGAGATTATCTGTGCAATATGCATTCCTCAGGATGAATAAATGCAACGCCTTTTGAAATGCATGCAGTACATGGTTTGCACTCAACAAAACGTTGCATTTTCTTTTCATGCCAAGCATTTTGCATGAATGCATTGCAATGCCAACGCACGTTTTACCTGCCAAGACTGAAGTACAATCTGTGCTGAACAGTGTGAAACAGAAACAGATATTATGAGAATCCATTGCCTCAACGGCATCTGTGTGAATTGCTCTGCATTGATAATTAACAGACCGTAAAGAGGTGAAACTGATGCTGTGAATGCAAAAAGGACAATCCAAAGTGTAATGTTGGAATTGATTTGGCAGATTTTGAGAAAGCTTTCAAATATTTTGGCATAGTTGGTTCCATGGTGTAATGGTGAGCACTCTGGACTTTGAATCCAGCGATCTGAGTTCAAATCTCGGTGGAACCTGAATGTTTGTTGTCCCAACTGCTGAAAATTTGGACCAAGCATGTAGAAGGCTGCTATTTGGCAGTTTTGTTGACTTTGTCATTGATGCTTGATCTGCAAGTCGAGTTTTCAAATCGTGTGTTCAACCGGCAGTTACCTGTTCCAATCAGCAGAGCAGAAATTAGTTTGCTGTTTCATGCTACCTTTGCCTGTACAATGTGTGCTGAGATTATCTGTGCAATATGCACTTCGCAAGAGGAATAAAAGCAACGCCTTTTGAAATGCACGCAGAGCATGGATTGCACTCAACAAAAAGTTGCATTTTCTTTTCATGCCAAGCATTTTGCATGAATGCATTGCAATGCCAACGCACATTTACCTGGCAAGACTGAAGTACAAGCTGTGATGAACAGTGTGAAACAGAAACAGCTATTTGAGAAGCCATTGCCTCAACGGCATCTGTGTGAATTGCTCTGCATCGATAATTAACAGAGCGTAAAGAGGTGAAACTGACGCTGTGAATGCAAAAAGGACAATCCAAAGTGTAATGTTGGAATTGATTTGGCAGATTTTGAGAAAGCTTTCAAATGTTTTGGCATAGTTGGTTCCATGGTGTAATGGTGAGCACTCTGGACTTTGAATCTAGTGATCTGAGTTCAAATCTCGGTGGAACCTGAATGTTTGTTGTCCCAGCTGCTGAAAATTTGGACCAAGCATGTCGAAGGCTGCTGTTTGGCAGTTTTGTTGCCTTTGTCATTGATGCTTAATCTGCAAGTCGAGTTTTCAAATCGTGTGTTCAACCGGCAGTGAGCTGTTCCAATCAGCAGAGCAGAAATTAGTTTGTTGTTTAATGCTGCCTTTGCCTGCTCAATGTGTGCTGAGATTATCTGTGCAATATGCACTCCGCAGCATGAATAAACGCAATGCCTTTTGAAATGCATGGATTGCACTCAACAAAACGTTGCATTTTCTTTTCATGCCAAGCATTTTGCATGAATGCATTGCAATGCTAACACACGTTTTACCTGGCAAGACTGAAGTACAATCTGTGCTGAACAGTTTGAAACAGAAACAGCTATTTGAGAACCCATAGCCTCAACGGCATCTGTGTGATTTGCTCTGCATCGATAATTAACAGACCGTAAATAGGTGAAACTGACGCTGTGAATGCAAAAATATCAATCCAAAGTGTAATGTTGGAGTTGATTTTGTAGATTTTGAGGAATGTTTCAAATGGGCGACCGTAGTTGATTCCATGGTGAAATGGTGAGCACTCTGGACTCTAAACTCTAGCAATCCTGGTTCAAATCTCAGGGGAGCCTGAATGCTTGTTGTCCCAGCTGCTGGAAATTCAGGTCAAACAAGTAAAAAACTGCAGGTTTGCAGATTTGTTGCTTTTGACATTGATGCTTGATCTGCAAGTCGAGTTTTCAAATCGTGTGTTCAACCGGCAGTTCCCTGTTCCAATCAGCAGAGGAAAAATTAGTTTGCTGTTTCATGCTGCATAATGTGTGCTGAGATTATCTGTGCAATATGCATTCCTCAGGATGAATAAATGCAACGCCTTTTGAAATGCATGCAGTACATGGTTTGCACTCAACAAAACGTTGCATTTTCTTTTCATGCCAAGCATGATGCATGAATGCATTGCAATGCCAACGCACGTTTTACCTGGCAAGACTGAAGTACAATCTGTGCTGAACAGTGTGAAACAGAAACAGATATTATGAGAAGCCATTGCCTCAACGGCATCTGTGTGAATTGCTCTGCATCGATAATTAACAGACCGTAAATCGGTGAAACTGACGCTGTGAATGGAAAAAGGACAATCCAAAGTGTAATGTTGGAATTGATTTGGCAGATTTTGAGAAAGCTTTCAAATGTTTTGGCATAGTTGGTTCCATGGTGTAATGGTGAGCACTCTGGACTCTGAATCCAGCGATCCGAGTTCAAATCTCGGTGGAACCTGAATGTTTGTTGTCCCAGCTGCTGAAAATTTGGACCAAGCATGTCGAAGGCTGCTGTTTGGCAGTTTTGTTGCCTTTGTCATTGATGCTTGATCTGCAAGTCGAGTTTTCAAATCGTGTGTTCAACCGGCAGTGAGCTGTTCCAATCAGCAGAGCAGAAATTAGTTTGTTGTTCAATGCTGCCTTTGCCTGCACAATGTGTGCTGAGATTATCTGTGCAATATGCACTCCGCAGCATGAATAAACGCAATGCCTTTTGAAATGCATGGATTGCACTCAACAAAACGTTGCATTTTCTTTTCATGCCAAGCATTTTGCATGAATGCATTGCAATGCTAACACACGTTTTACCTGGCAAGACTGAAGTACAATCTGTGCTGAACAGTTTGAAACAGAAACAGCTATTTGAGAACCCATAGCCTCAACGGCATCTGTGTGAATTGCTCTGCATCGATAATTAACAGACCGTAAATAGGTGAAACTGACGCTGTGAATGCAAAAATTTCAATCCAAAGTGTAATGTTGGAGTTGATTTTGTACATTTTGAGGAATGTTTCAAATGGGCGATCGTAGTTGATTCCATGGTGAAATGGTGATCACTCTGGACTCTAAACTCTAGCAATCCTCGTTCAAATCTCAGGGGAGCCTGAATGTTTGTTGTCCCAGCTGCTGGAAATTCAGGTCAAACAAGTAAAAAACTGCAGGTTTGCAGTTTTGTTGCCTTTGACATTGATGCTTGATCTGCAAGTCGAGTTTTCAAATCGTGTGTTCAACCGGCAGTTCCCTGTTCCAATCAGCAGAGGAAAAATTAGTTTGCTGTTTCATGCTGCATAATGTGTGCTGAGATTATCTGTGCAATATGCATTCCTCAGGATGAATAAATGCAACGCCTTTTGAAATGCATGCAGTACATGGTTTGCACTCAACAAAACGTTGCATTTTCTTTTCATGCCAAGCATTTTGCATGAATGCATTGCAATGCCAACGCACGTTTTACCTACCAAGACTGAAGTACAATCTGTGCTGAACAGTGTGAAACAGAAACAGATATTTGAGAAGCCATTGCCTCAACGGCATCTGTGTGAATTGCTCTGCATCGATAATTAACAGAGCGTAAAGAGGTGAAACTGACGCTGTGAATGCAAAAAGGACAATCCAAAGTGTAATGTTGGAATTGATTTGGCAGATTTTGAGAAAGCTTTCAAATGTTTTGGCATAGTTGGTTCCATGGTGTAATGGTGAGCACTCTGGACTTTGAATGCAGCGATCTGAGTTCAAATCTCGGTGGAACCTGAATGTTTGTTGTCCCAGCTGCTGAAAATTTGCACCAAGCATGTAGAAGGCTGCTGTTTGGTAGTTGTGTTGCCTTTGTCATTGATGATTGATCTCCAAGTCTAGTTTTCAACCGGCAGTTAGCTGTTCCAATCAGCAGACTAGAAATTAGTTTGCTGTTGAATGCTGCCTTTGCCTGCTCAATGTGTGCTGAGATTATCTGTGCAATATGCACTCCGCAGCATGAATAAACGCAATGCCTTTTGAAATGCATGGATTGCACTCAACAAAACGTTGCATTTTCTTTTCATGCCAAGCATTTTGCATGAATGCATTGCAATGCTAACACACGTTTTACCTGGCAAGACTGAATTACAATCTGTGCTGAACAGTTTGAAACAGAAACAGCTATTTGAGAACCCATAGCCTCAACGGCATCTGTGTGAATTGCTCTGCATCGATAATTAACAGACCGTAAATAGGTGAAACTGACACTGTGAATGCAAAAATATCAATCCAAAGTGTAATGTTGGAGTTGATTTTGTAGATTTTGAGGAATGTTTCATATGGGCGACCGTAGTTGTTTCCATGGTGAAATGGTGAGCACTCTGGACTCTAAACTCTAGCAATCCTGGTTCAAATCTCAGGGGAGCCTGAATGCTTGTTGTCCCAGCTGCTGGAAATTCAGGTCAAACAAGTAAAAAACTGCAGGTTTGCAGTTTTGTTGCATTTGACATTGATGGCTTGATCTGCAAGTCGAGTTTTCAAATCGTGTGTTCAACCGGCAGTTCCCTGTTCCAATCAGCAGAGGAAAAATTAGTTTGCTGTTTCATGCTGCATAATGTGTGCTGAGATTATCTG